>NW_026961359.1:0-15721 GCF_963924245.1 Chroicocephalus ridibundus | reverse complement strand
GGGCAGTGCGGTGCGGTGCGGTGCAGCAGTCACCTACCCGTAGACGCTTGGTCTGCAGCAGACCACAGAACACGCTCAGCACCATCATGAGAAGCAGGAGTGGGGCCAGCTGAGCCACATGGGAGCCACTGGAGTGACCCATGGCACCGGCTCCGGTGTGACCGCCCGCGCTGCTCTGAGTCACCAGCACAGATCCCCAGGGTCCTCCTGGGTACCCAGTGATGGGAACGCCAAGATGGCTGGGGTGGCAGTGGCCGAGGCTGCAGTCTGCCCACACGATGCCAGACTGCAGTGCCCAGTGCCTGCTGCCTGCTCCTGCGGTGCCCGCACCCCCTTTTATAGGAGGGCAGGGAGCCACGCCCCGCTTTGTGACATCACAGGGCAGGGTAACCTGATGGGCTGGGGCAACAGGCGCTGGGCTGGGACAACTGATGCCGGGCTGGGGTCTTTTTCTCCCTCCTGGGATCCTGCCGGTGGAGACAAGGCCCCTTCTTTTGAGTTTGTGGGAAAGTAACGGCAGATCGGCGAGGAGGAGTGTAAATACGCTCCAGTGACTTGCAGCTGGGGTGCTGGAAAACGCACAGAGCACACCGATTGTTGGTCAGTCTTGTGTGCTTGCAAGTAGGACGTCCGCACTTGGATAACTGGAGGGTGGGAGGACGAACCCCAGCACCAGGGGTAGAGAAAAACATTTATTTTTGCAACACTTCAGATGATGGTGCAGGAGTTTGTGCCTGTGCCCAAGTCCCTGTCCAGTGTCTCTCCTCCTTCTGACCCTTCACGGAGAGCATCTCTTTGTGTGGCGAAAACCAGGGCTTCTCTCTCCACAGCCTTGTCCCTGTCACCACAGGCTTCTCCACCGCCCATTGGCGCGGGCAGCTCCATTCTGTCTTCGTCTGGATGGCCTGGCGAGCGCGCTTGTCCATGGCTGTGGCTGCTCCCTGACGGGGGTGGCAGGGAGGGCCAGGAGTCCAAGGGGTCCAGGAGGGACAGGAGCGAAAGGGAGTCGTCACTGGGCAGGTGGTGGAGGGAGGGCTGAGGAGCCTGGTGGTCCGGGAGGTGCAGGGACCCCAGGGAGCTGTTGGTGCCGAGGTGTGGCAATGGCGGGAGGAAGAGCGGGAGGTCCCAGGGGACTGGGGGAGGAAGAGGGTACATGGAGCCATCCGTGCTGAGGTGGTCTATTGTTGGCAGGGAGGGCAGGGAGCTGTGGCGGTCTGCGGGGGGCAGGGGGTACAGGGAGCTGTCGCTGCTTAAATGATAAATCATTGTCAGCGAGGGCAGGGAGGCCCGCGGGAACAGGCACTCCCTCCTCCACGGCTCCGTATTCGCCCTGCAGAGGAGGAGAGAGAAGAGACCCCGCTGCACCCCGGACCCTCCGGCGGCACCCGCGGGCAGCACCCCCTCCTGGGCCGGCAGGCAGGGCACGGGGTGAGGGTGTGGGGCAGGATCTGGGGGTCTCCCCCACACTCACCGCTCCTCCAGCGTCCACCTGGGCTCTGATTCTTGTTCTTCTGGCCGAGAAGCTGCAGAAGCAGGAGACGGAGTGAGCAGCCGGCAGCCCCCCCACAGTCCCGGCTCAGGGCTGCCGTGGGGTGTTGGCCGTTTGACGGGTGCTCGGTGCCGGGGCCACTCACCTCTCCGCTCCTCCAGCCGGGCTCTCGCCACCCTCCTCTCTTGCTTAGTCTTCTTACAGCAGCTCTGCAAGTGCCCCCAGCAGCAGCGTGAGACGGGAGCAGCTCCCGGCCCCACGCCACAGCCCCCAAACCGCTCCCCACCACCCCACGCCACGGCGCAGCGCCACACGGTGAAGCAGTCACCCACCCAGAGCCGCTCAGCCAGCAGCATGGCGGAGGCCATGCAGCGCCTCACCACGCGCATCAGCAGCGAGAGCAGCCGAGGCGCTGGGGGGACGTCGGAGCGCTCCATGACACCAGCCCCGGTGTGGTCGCAGAGCTGAGAGTCACCCGCGCAGGCCCGCGATGTGGGTCCCCGGTGACCTGCCAGGTGACGGGACACCCGACGGTGCTGGGGTGGCAGAGGCTGAGGCTGCAGTCTGCCGGGTGTTGCCAGACGCCGGTGCCCAGGGCACATCCCCCTTTGTGACATCCCGGGGCAGTCAGGGACCCCCTTGGTGACATCCTGGGGCAGGCAGAGCCCCCCTTGGTGACACCCGGCGGCCCCCCACGCCCTTCCCCAGCTGGTCCCGGCAGATGCGAGGGGCTCAGGAGGGGCCTGTGATATCGGTCTGGGGACAGTGGGGTCACGCTTTGTCCCAGGTCAGTTCCACACACGCCTGAGATTATATTAAGAAATATTTCTTACCTCCTATTTTAATACAGAACCCTGACATTTGAATGCAAAGCTATTTTGGTTTTTTGGGGTTTTTTTTGCGGAAACGAGATGGAGTGAGCGGGCAGCAGCCCCCGGCACAGCCCCGGCTCAGGGCTGCCGTGGGGCATCGGGTGTTTGCCGGGCGCTCGGTGCTGGGCCACTCACCTCTCCGCTCCTCCAGCCGGGCTCTCTCCGCACTTGTCTCAAGCTCCGACTCCTTGCAGCAGCTCTGCAAGTACCCACAGGAGCGGTGTGAGACGGCAGCAGCTCCCTGCCCCACACCGCAGCCCCCCATGTGCCGCAGCCGGCAGCAGCCCTGCCGCAGGCACCGTCCCGCCCTGCACGGCCCCGAGGTTGCCCGGCCACGTGCGGGCTCTGGGCTCTGCCAGGGAGCTCCTGCCCATGTCAGCAGGAATCATGGAATCATAGAATCTTCAGGGTTGGAAAGGACCTTTGAGATCATCGAGTCCAACCAGACATAATCCCCAATGCTCCCGTCTGGCCCCGTTTCCGAGTCCTTGGCCTTGCCCCCACCCACAGCCTTCTCCATGGTGGGCCTTGGACCAGACGACCTTTCAAGGTCCCTTCTCAAGCCCACACATTCCATGTTTCTGTGATTCCATGTGTCCCCCCGGCAACTCTGCTGCAAGGCGCTGGGGCCACCCTCGCATCCCAGCGGCCCCGGCTGCTCCTGCTTCTCCATGCTGGCAGGGGGTGGGAGGGGTCCGGGTGAAGGTCCCACCGCAGGCCCCCAACACCCCCTGCTGCCCCCCAACACCTCCCGCTGCCTCCCACCGCTGGGCCCGGACAGCCGCCACATCCGGCAGCGCTGCTCCGTCTTTACCTGGGTGTCCTGGTCGGAGCAGGCAGGGTCCTCCTGGAAGCGCACCCTCTTGTCCGTGGCCATGGGTGGTGCATCACGGGGGGGCGGGTGCACATCCACGCGGACCTGCACTCGGTTGGGCCGCGCCGGCAGCTCTGGTGACTGGTCCTGGCTGAGGGCAGGCCCTTTCTCCTGCACCTTGTTGCCCTGGTTGGTGGAGGGGGTCCCGGGGCCATGGGTGGCCGGCAGAGGCATGGGGTGCAGCAGCCCATCTTTGCCTCTGTAGTAAATTGTTGGCTGGGAGGGCAGTGGAATCCGCGGGAAGAGGCGCTTGGTCTGTGACGCCTCCGTATTCGCCCTGCAGAGCAGGAGAGAGAAGAGACCCCGCTGCACCCCGGCCCCTCCGGCGGCACCCGCGGGCTGCACCCCCTCCTGGGCCAGCGGGCAGGGCTGCCCAGCGCAGGCAGGGCACGGGGTGAGGGTGTGGGGCAGGATCTGGGGGTCTTCCCCACACTCACCGCTCCTCCAGTGTCAGCCTGGGCTCTGCTCCTTCATCTGCTGGTGGAGAGTCTGTGGAGGGAGGAGATTGCGATAAATGGTTTAATTGCAAATAGGATTCCCATTAGAATTTATAATTTATTACAGGAACAAAGGCAAGCAAACAGCACTGGGTGTGCCGGGAGTCTCTGCCCAACCAAGACACACACCTTACAGACCCCATTTTTGGTTTATATCTCCTATACTAATACATATTCATAACTGCCTCTAAAATGGTTGGCCATTGCCAAAAATGGGTGTATCCCCCCTGTTACAGGTCACTATGCAGATAACAACAGGACCGGGTTAAGTTGGTATTCTAGAATGTTCGCCAGGTGGCTCCTGCAAAACACAGACACGACAGACACACCGTCTCGTCTGCGGCCATACAGACAAAACAATCAAAGGTCACACTTCACCCTGTGGCCCTAACACTGTTCCACGCTGACACGAATCAGTTAAGCACATTTCACAATCCCCCCTTTTCTTTTTCTATGGCATTGATTCGTGTTTTTGTTTCCAACCGAGTTAATACTTGCCGAATTGGTATTAGTTTCAAATCTTCTTTTGTCTTTAGCATCATCAGGGAAAGAGTTTTCTCTTTCGCAGGTTCTGAATCAACAGGTTCTGTAGCCATCTGCATTCCTTGTATAACTGAGTGTATTAGTCTAATAAAACAAGGTATAAAACATGGAATTATTAACAATCCTGCAAATGCCCCCAATATAACAATCCCGATTTTAGTAAGCCAGTCACCTCCCGTAAAGTTTTCCCAGAATCCTTCTAGGTCGACTCCAGTCCAAGTCTGAACTGGGACATGTGCACTTTTCTTCATTTCTTTTACAAGTTCATTTACAGCTTCCCCTTCATCATCAATTTCTAAACAACAATTACTAAGGTTAAACTTCCCACAAACACCTCCCTCTTCTGCTAGCAAATAATCCAAGGCTAAGCGATTTTGGCACAAAGCAGTTCTCATCTTGGTATTCTGTCTCGCAATTCGTCCAAGGGCATCTCCAGTTGTATTTACAATTATTTCTAATACAGCTTGTAATCTAATTATTCTATTTAGCATGTATATTGGAGTTCTATAGCCCCAGGATCCATCTTCTGCCCATGTGGCTGGACCACAGTAGGCAATGACTCTTTCGGGAGGCCAATCTTTATCTTTCCAATGTCCAATTTGTAGACTCCGTTTATAGTGCCTTTTTCTTAATTCACCAGCTTCAGCATACACTTGGACTCCCAATCGCTCTCCTCGATTTATAGGTAACAGGAAAAAACTGGGCCTTATAATTCCCAATACACAGGATCCCGTCCAATTTTGTGGCAAAAACGCATCAGCTAGTTTACCACAAATCCAATGACGTCCTTCAGGAGTGGGCCATCCATTTGGTATGTTTGTTCCATTGGTCCAATTTTTAAATCGATCACTCATTTCCCATGGACTCCCCCACTTAGCCCATTTATTCTGAGTTTCGTTCCATAGGTAACCTCCTTCACACTCTAGATTACCTACTTGTTTTCCATTCTCTTTTAAATTTTGCCAACAACTCCTTCCAATTATACTTGTTTGAAGTACCCACTGTTGTTTCCTGTTACCCTTTCCCATTGTTTTCCATATTTGAGGATTACTAATGTTGCTCTCCATAGCCTCCCATGGCCATCGTTCACCTTGGTTTGTTCCACCACAAACATAACAATTAGTTACATTTAATGACTTAGCAATGTTTTCAGCAAGATTTACAAATAGATTTTTAGCAACTGCGGGAATTTCATATTCCACTCCTGTTTCTATTTCATGATAAAACGAGTTAAATAGTAGTCTGTGCTGTACCGATTCCCTTATTCTTTCTTTTATTTCGATATTAATAATTACACCCGGATCTTCTCCAGGTCCATATACTTAAGTCCAATTTTATTTACTTTCTTTTGCTTCCAAGTTTCTAAATTTATCAGGGTTAAATTTATTAGATTGCAGGTACGGGTTGTACAGTTACTATCTGTTTGCATCTTTGTGATTGAAGCTTGTAAATTCCCACACTGTCTATCATATCCCCAGCCTGCAGTGTCCCAACATACACAAGACCACCCTCTTCTTCCACACAGGTGTGCTGATTGATATCTCCCTGTTTGACTAGGTGTATAATCAGGATTTATGTCACATTGGTGTCCCCCTGGGCAAATATACTTTGGTTGATTACTATAGTACCGTCTCCACTCTAAACTCCCGCAATTAGTGTCTAGATCATCATCTATAATGTCGCACGCATCAAAAATTACCGACACTGATGTACTTAAATTGGTTATAACCTCACTTGTTCCTATTAGTCTTCCTACTTCCGAATTGGTCTTCATTTCTACCCAATATTGATAGGGGAGTTCCTTTGGATCGTAGCACACAATCCTCTCTTTGTCTTTGCATAAAGTATATTGGGTTAGATTATAAATGCAGCTTCCTATTTTCTGGCCTTTACACTCATGAATAGTATGATAAACCAAAGTCTGGGAACTTACCCGTCCCCTCCTAGTAGTTACTACGCACTGGCTGCAGTTGTTTGCCATAACCAGAGTCAAGGAGCTTACCCCAAAGAGGACCAGAAGAGGTCCGGTCAGGGCCATAGTGATCGGCGGTCACAGCCCGAAGGGGTTGCAGCCCTTGGCAGACCTTTCAAGCCGCACCACTCGTTCCCCTCCGGTCTTGCCCTCTTCCTTAATCTTTTAAGGGGTAACCTTTAATCAAGAAACACTCTTTGATTAAATTGACAACAATAAAGCCTAACCCATGGTAGGTTATATAGGGGAGTGGTGGCCCCACAGCGAATGCACAAAAATTCTAAACTGTTTCCTAGATCCTTGACTTCTTTTTTGGAAAATGATATATTTTAAAACATGTAGAACACTTGGCCCTTAAAAATAAACAACACCGTTTACACAATGGACTAAATTACCTTTCCTAATAGGTATTTATCCCTGTCCACTAATTCTACAGGAGTAGTTACAATGAAATTCCCACAGCAACTTAGCTTATGCTTCTTGATGAAGGTCTCTTTAAGTTCGTCTGATGGTTAGCTTGGCTTCTCCGGGCTCAGATGTGACTCTCCACTCCTTCACTGGACCTTTCACTCGCGACACATGTGTCCATCCTTTTTCAGCAGTTCTCACAGCCGTTTCTGTAGTTAATAAAACAAGAAAAGGCCCTTCCCAGAGGGGAGATGGGGTTTCTTCTTTCCATGTTTTGATCAGAACCGTATCTCCCGGTTTTAATTGATGAATTGCAAATCCTAATGGTGGTGTTTGAGCCATCATCCCAATCTCTCGTAGTTCTTTTAACCTTTTTCCAATGGTTATTATATATTTTTGGATACTATAATCTTCAACCACATTGTTCCCCAGGGGCATCCCTTGGGAGTAAGGCATTCCATATAACATTTCATATGGCGACAATCCAGTCTCACTGTGTGGCTTAGTTCTTATGTTTAATAGTGCCAATGGTAGGCATTTCGTCCAGGACATCTGTGTCTCAATCATTAATTTAGCCAGTTGCTGTTTTATTGTTTGATTCATTCTTTCTACTTTCCCTGAGTTTTGTGGGTGCCACGGAGTGTGGTATTCCCATTGAATACCTAATGATTGACATAATAATTTTATTATTTTAGAAGTAAAATGTGTGCCCTGATCAGAATCAATATACTGGATTATCCCATATCTAGGTATTAAGTGTTCTAATAAGATTTTTACTGCCATCTGTGCTGTAGCTCGTGCTACAGGGTAAGCTTCTACCCATTGTGTTAAATGATCTACTATTACTAGTAAATATTTTATTCTCCCTACCTTAGGCAATTCAGTAAAATCGACTTGTATTCTTTCAAAAGGTCTATAAGCTCTTTTCCTTCCTCCCGTGGCTGCTTGTCGAAACACTTTCTTGTTTACTTTTTGACAAGTTAAACATCCTCGCGTGATTTGCTTTGCTATTTCAAAAATCCCAATACAGCCAAATTGTTTAAGGAAATGATCACTTATCGCCTTTGTACCCCAATGTGTTTGTGTGTGTAATCGTTCTAATATTTGCCTGGCATAAGCTTTTGGCAACATCTCTCGCCCGTCGGGCAGCATCCATTTTCCCTGTTCTAACTTAGCTCCTATTTTCTCTAATTTTGCCTGTTCCTCAGGGGTAAATTTCTTTTCTTTCTCCTCTAGTTCTTTTTCACTAATGTCTCCTTGTACTTGTACTACATTAATTTTAGCGACCTGAGTCCTCAGGGCTGCTTCCTGGGCCTCTCTATCGGCTAGGTTATTCCCTCTGGTTCGATAATCTAATCCCTTTTGGTGTCCTCTCACATGTACCACTGCTACCTCCTTTGGTTTTCTTAATGCCTTTAAAATTGTCACTATTAGTTCTTGATGTATTAGATTCCTTCCTTGGGTATTAATTAAACCTCTTTCCTCCCAAATTTTTCCAAAAGTGTGGACTACTCCATACGCATGTTTAGAATCCGTAAATATGGTCCCGCTTTTTCCTTGTAGTAATTCCAGGGCTCTACAAAGGGCATACAGCTCACAAGCTTGAGCTGACCATGATGGACTCAGAGGTCCTGATTCTATAAGTTCTAAATTTTTATTCATTATGGCATATCCTGATTTTCTCCTCCCTTCCACCACACGGGAGGAGCCATCTACAAATAACACTTCTGCATTTTCTAACTCAGTATCTCTTAAGTCTGGCCTCACCTTAGTCTGGGTCTCAATTACCTCTAAACAATTATGTTGTACTTCCTTTGATGGCTCTCCAAACAAAAACTGTGCCGGACTCTGAGCAGAAGTCACCCTCAGTTCTAAATCGGGGGAGTCTATCAATATTGCTTCATATTTCAAGATCCAGCTGTCCGTTAACCATTTTTCTGCCTTTTGTTGTAAAACACTCCTGACATTGTGTGCGGTATACAGTTTTAAAGGAGCACTAAAGGTAATTTTCCGAACTTCCTCTATTAATAATGCGGTAGCTACCAAAGCTTGGAGACAAGCAGGCCATCCTCTACTTACTGGATCAAGTAATTTAGAACAGTACCCCACAGGTTTTTTTATTCCTGCCCAGTCTTGAGTAAGAACTCCATATGCTGTCTGATTTGATGTATTTACAAAAAGATGGAAAGGTTTTTATAGATCTGGGAGGCTCAATACAGGTGCTTGTATTAATGCCTTTTGTATTTCCTTGAATTTCTGGTCATCTTCTGTAAACCACTTAAGTTGGTTACTAGTTAATTTTTCATACAGAAATTTTACCTTGTCACTGTAATTTTCAAGCCATGATCTACAATATCCTAATAATCCCAATATTTGCCGAACCTCCTTTTTAGTGTGTGGGGGTCTTAAAGATAAGAATCCCAGATATCCTATCAGAATCTAGTTTCTTCTTTCCCTTACTTAGCCAACGTCCTAAGTATTTTACTTCCTGTTCTACAAACTGTAGTTTTGATCGGGACACCTTCAATCCCTTCTCCCCTAGAAAATTTAACAATTTAATAGTAGCTTCTCGGGTCCCCTCTTCAGTTTCTCCTGCTACTAATAAATCATCTACATATTGCAATAATTTTATCTCCTGGGGTAATGTAAAATCCTGTAAGATTTTCTCTAAAGTTTGCCCAAATAAATGTGGTGACTCCGTAAACCCCTGTGGTAATACCGTCCATCTTAATTGCTGTTTCCGTCCCGTTTCGGGGTCCTCCCACTCGAAAGCAAAATAATCTCTAGATCCCTCATCCAGAGGACAGGCCCAAAAAGCATCTTTCAAATCTGTCACACTATACCAAGTATGTCTGGGAGAAATATGACTTAATAAAGTATAGGGATTTGCCACTACAGGGAATTTAGTAATCGTTCGCTGATTTACAGCTCTTAAATCCTGGACCGTTCTGTATGACCCGTCCGGTTTCTTTACAGGGAGGATGGGTGTATTATGAGGTGACATACGTGGTTCCAAGGTTCCTTTTTCCAAAAGTCTGTCAACTACAGGTTTTAATCCTTTTCGACCCTCCATGGGTATAGGGTATTGCTTGACTCTAATCGAACGCTGTGGATCTATTATTTGAACGCTTATGGGGCCCATTTTTATTTTTCCAGTTTCCCCTTCTTTATACCACACCGAGGGGTTAATAGCTTCTTCATCCTCCTGTGTTAAAGTATATAATTTGATCTGCAGTTTGTTCCCCTGACTCTGAATGCTCAAGTTTAACTTCAAAATCAGATCCCTTCCTAGTAAATTGTATTCCGCTTCAGGGAGCAAAAGTAAATCATTAAGACAAATTTTCTTTTCTGTTTCTACTTCTACATCTTTCAAGATAGGGACTTTAAAAGGTTCTCCTTTTGCCCCGACTACTGACATATAATTCTTCCCTATCTCTATTCCTTTTGGAAGTTTTTGAATGGTTGATTTTTCAGCTCCTGTATCCACTAAAAATAAAACCTCCTCCTTATGGGGACCTATTAATAATTTTATCAAGGGCTCTGTTGATGTTGAAGTGCCCAAAAGATATAGCCCCTGACACCCCTGTTCTTCTTTGAACATTTTCTCATCTTGTTCTCGCTTACGACAGTTCCTCTGAACATGTCCCCTCTTCTTACAGTAGCAACAGACAGGAATTGTGAATCTCTCCCTATGAGGCTGTCCTCTGGGTGTCTGCTCTATTCTTTTTTCCCTTTTCTCTCTAAAGGGATTCTGATTTTTCTGACTTTCTTTTACTGCTGCTACAACAATTTTTGCCTTTACTTTCTGTTTTTCTTCGTCCCTTCTAACATATACCTTCTGGGCTTCTCTAAGTAACTCCTCTAATCCTCTTTCTTGCCAGTCCTCAAGTTTTTCTAATTTCTTTCTTATATCCCCCCAGGGTTTGGCTACAAATTGGGTTCTAAGGAGTGCAGTCCCAGCCACTGTATTCGGATCAATTCCAGAATACATTTGCAGGCTTTTCCTCAACCTCTCCAACCATTCTGTAGGAGATTCGTCTTTTCCTTGTTGTTCATTAAATGCTTTATTAATGTTTTGCCCTCGGGGAACCGCTTCCCTTATTCCCTGTATTATTAATGTTTTCAAATCCCTCGTGTTCTGTCTCCCTTGGGGTTGTTGATGGTCCCAGTGGGGATCCACATTTGGCCATTTCTGATCTCCTGGGGGTCCTGCCTGATTCTGTCTTTCCCAAATTCTCATTCCAGCTTGTCTAATCATTCCCTTTTCCTCAGCAGTAAATAAGATCCCTAAAATGGATTGTATTTCTTCCCAGGTATAAGTATTAGGTCCTAAAAATTGGTCTAGTTTTTCTGCTACTCCAAGGGGATCATCTAATAGGGTCCCCATTTCTTTCTTGAAATTCCTTACATCCGTGGTATTTAATGGAACTGCCACAAACCCGATGCCTCCCTGATTGCCTCCGAGGGGTACTTCTCGTAAGGGATATAGAGAAGCTCCCCCAGATGTGGCAGTTCTACTTCTCGTACATGCAGCCGGAGGTTGATCTAATTCTGGTGCTGTCGGTGGTGGAGGCAGGGGTAACGGTGGCACTGGTGGGGGTACTACGGCCCCTGGAGGGAGAGCCGCCGTCGGACGAGGATTGTTAGCATATGGAGGTGGTAAGTTATCCAGTGGTGCCCATTTATCATCTTTTTCCTTCCCTTTTTCGTTTTTGTTTCCTTCTTCTTTCTCAGACTTTTCATCCGTTTTTAATGTAAGTATTGAAGCCGGAAAAGGACGTGAAGTCCTGATGCATAATCCTGCAGAATCACTTTCCTCCTGACTAAAAGGTTCCTTTGAATTAACATATAGATTTAAGGCCTGGCAAATCCAGTCTTCAAAGGATCCAAAAACAGGCCAAAAGACATGTGGTTTTAAAGGTTTCTTCGGCCATTCAATCATACAATAGTGAACTAATTTTAATTTACTTTTTCCTTTTCTGGGGCTCCTTTCATTCCGATTCCTAATCATTATTCCTAATGGACTTTCCAATGGTATATCTGGTAATTTGCTCCCTTTCCTCTGGTCCTGGGTCTTCGATTTTGTCTGACCCATCCAGGAATTTTACTGTGGCAATTCCTACAGCCCTTGGTTACCGCTAAGAGGGTCTTGCAGGGGGTTTAGGACGTATCACCCACCCACGAATCCTATAGGAATCGCTTCGGTCCTTCACCGGCCAAGTCCCTCGCGGGAGATTGGAACCGCGGTTACAAGACCTCCACAATCACTTCGGAACCAGGTTCCGTCTCAATCACACTCTTACACACAGGCAACCGAATCCAACCCAACCGAACGGTATACACTTTAAATACTTACAACTCCGTCATCTTCGTTCGGATCTTCGCGCGCAGAATTACCGGTAAAATAAACTGCTGCAGCCGGCAAGGGAGCTCATAAAAATAAAAATCAAAATCTTTTCTTTGCTTGCCTTTACTCAGGTTCAGGATGGCGTTAGTCCCGACCTGACCTCATCAGGAGCCACCTAATGGTGGGGCGCCCCTCCTAGATCAAGTCAGAATTCAGGAACTAAGACCATCCCGGACGAGCCCCCAAATTGTGATAAATGATTTAATCGCAAACAGGATTCCAATTAGAATTTATAATTTATTACAGGAACAAAGGCAAGCAAACAGCGCTGGGTGTGCCGGGAGTCTCTGCCCAACCAAGACACACACCTTACAGACCCCATTTTTGGTTTATATCTCCTATACTAATACATATTCATAACTGCCTCTAAAATGGTTGGCCCTTGCCAAAAATGGGTGTATCCCCCTCTTACAGGTCACTATGCAGATAACAACAGGACCGGGTTAAGTTGGTATTCTAGAATGTTCGCCAGGTGGCTCCTGCAAAACACAGACACGACAGACACACCGTCTCGTCTGCGGCCATACAGACAAAACAATCAAAGGTCACACTTCACCCTGTGGCCCTAACACTGTTCCACGCTGACACGAATCAGTTAAGCACATTTCACAACCCAAAGCCCTGCTCGTAGCACCAGTTCTGGAGCCGGGTGTTGATCTGTCCGATTTTCTTGTTTACCCATTTGCCAGTCCCCACAACTGGAAGGGCAGAGGAGAACACAGTTTGTGCTCCCGAAGCCTTGACAAGCCGCCCCAAGGCCCTGAAATCTTTCTCCATTGCCCTCAGACTTCTGCTCTCCAGCTCCTCACTGTCTGCCTGGAAGATCAAAAGAGGGTAATAATCGGAGGGCCGTATCAGGCCAGGAAGCTTCCTGGCTATATCCTTAAGACGGGCCCCAGGGAGGCAGCAGACCTCCCTGTGGGAAGGGTCCGGCCTGCATACGGGACCCTCCGTTCCCCTCAGAGGAGCGGGGCCAGAGGAGGCCCCGGAGATGCTGGGAGGGCTGGAGCCCCTCTGCTGTGAGGACAGGCTGAGAGAGCTGGGGGGGTTCAGCCTGGAGAAGAGAAGGCTGCGGGGAGACCTCGGAGCCCCTTCCAGTCCCTAAAGGGGCTCCAGGAGAGATGGGGAGGGACTCTGGAGCAGGGAGGGGAGCCATGGACGAGGGGGAATGGCTTCGAACTGATAGAGGGGAGATTTGGGCGAGAGATCAGGAGGAAATGCCTCCCTGTGAGGGGGGTGAGCCCCTGGCCCAGGTTGCCCAGAGAAGCTGTGGCTGCCCCATCCCTGGAGGGGTTCAAGGCCAGGTTGGAGGGGGCTTGGGGCAACCTGGGCTGGTGGGAGGTGTCCCTGCCCAGGGCAGGGGGTGGCACTGGGTGATCTTTAAGGTCCCTCCCAACTCTAACCGCTCTATGATTCTATGAGGACGGGGCTCTCCACCTCGGCCCCACGAGGCGTGCAGGGTCCAGCCGCTGCAGGTGGGGGAGTGAGGGGCCCTGTCGGTGTGGGCAGGGCTGGGGCCAGCGAGCGCACCCTGCTCGACGCCAGCATCACGTTTTCCCGGCACGGCACGCCGGCAGCAGGGCTCCCATGGGGGGTGGGCATGAAGCTGCCCGAAGGCCGGGGCTGCTCAGGGCTGGGAGCTGGCCCCAGCACAGCCTCCCCAAGGAGGGAGAGAGCAGAGGGGACGCAGCTCCTACGCCGCAGCACAGACAGCAAGGGACAGCTGGGGGGGCAGGAGGGTGGATGTCAGGAGGATGGGGCCAGGCTCTTCTCAGTGGTGCCCAGCGACAGGACAAGAGGTAATGGGCACAAACTCGAGCATGGGAAGTTCCACCTCAACATGAGGAGGAACTTCTTGACTTGGAGGGTGGCAGAGCCCTGGCCCAGGTTGCCCAGAGAGGTGGTGGAGTCTCCGTCTCCGGAGACATCCCAAACCCGCCTGGGCGCGTTCCCGTGCCACCTGCTCTGGGTGACCCTGCTCTGGCAGGGGGTTGGACTGGATCATCTCCAGAGGGCCCTTCCAACCCTCTGATTCTGTGATTCTATGGGATCCCGCTGCACTCAGACTCCTCTCTGAGAAGGAGTTTAGAAAGAAAGGGGGCCCTTTCGGAACCTCTCAGGGTCTCCCTGACAGCTCTGTCTGACCCTGTCCTCTGTGCAGTAAATAACCAAGGGTGCCTTGCCATCCAGTCTTGTTAAAACACTTGTTGCGCTGACTGTCAGACTTTGTGAAATCCCTCTTTAATATCAGTCCATGTGTCAGTGCTGCTCTCTCCGAGCGAAGCGCGTCACCTGCGGCACTTTCCCACCCTCATCCCTTTGTCCCCTTCCTGTGGGCCCGGGCACATCCAGTGCCGCGGGCTGCTCTGCACGCAGCAGATTCTCTGCCCTTGGGTCTCTCCAGGGCACCGCGGGGCAGCGCAGGAGTCCTCCCTTGGCTCTGGGGGTTCAGATCCGTCTCCCGGGGGTGAGAGGGACAGCAGGAGCCAATGGCACAACTCTTTGTCTTCCTTGCAGATCCCCAAAGCCATAGACACCACGCTGGAGACGTCGGTGCTCAGCTGTCCTGCCTCCAGATTCAGCAAGGTGCTGCAGAATATCTTGCAGGTGTGGCACGTGCCAAGAGTGGGCTTCAGAGGGGCTGTTCCTCACCCTGGGGGGAAGGGGGGACAGTCCCCACCCCAGTGCCCCGCAGAGCCAGCACAGCGCAGGGAGGGTGCCCACCTGCCTTGGGTAACCAGGGGCTGCCCCCCAGGCTCTTCCAGAGCACAGTGGCCGCAGAGGGTGGCATCTGCCTTCCTGCCTGGCCACAAGGAGGGCTCTGCAGAGGCATCTGCACAGGCTGGATCGATGGGCCAATGGTGTGAGGTTCAACAAGGCCAAGCGCTGGGGTCACAACAGCGCCATGAACGCGACAGGCTGGGGGGGAAGAGTGGCTGGAGAGCTGCCTGGTGAAAAAGCTGCTGAATATGAGCCAGCAGTGTGCCCATGTGGCCAAAAAGGCGAATAGCGTCCTGGCCTGTATCAGCAATGGTGTGGCCAGCGGGACTGGGGCAGTGATGGTGACCTGTACTGGGCAGCGGTGAGGCCCCACCTCGAGGGCTGTGTCCAGTTCTGGGCCCCTCACCACAAAAAAGACAGGGAGGGGCTGGAGCGAGTCCAGAGAAGGGCAACGGAGCTGGTGAGGGGTCTGGAGCACGAGTGCGGTGAGGAGCGGCTGAGGGGGCTGGGGGTGTTCAGGCTTTGCTTGAGATCAGAGGAAGCCTTAATGGCCTGGAAAAGGCTGAGCTCCAGGTGAAAGAAGACGAGGCCGTGTTGAAGGCCGTTCTGCAGTGGATTGCTCATGACGGTGCCCAGCAGCACCTTCTCTGGGCTGGTGCCGGGCCTTGTTCCTCCCCAGGGGCAGGACTTGGCCCTTGCTGACCTTCAGGAGGTTCCTGCTGGCCCCTGTCTCCAGCCCACCCAGCTCCCCAGGCCCCAGCACACCCACTGGGGTACAACCCACCCCCACCCCCCACTTTGGTGGGTGCCAGCGCGCCCCACTGGGTCGGGCGCTGAGGGGGTCGCTGCCCCAGCTGCAGGGTGGGAGGATGAACCACAGCACCAGGGGTAGAGAAAAACGTTTATTTCGGCCACATTTCAGACGGGGGGAAGGCCGG
>NW_026961358.1:0-27273 GCF_963924245.1 Chroicocephalus ridibundus | reverse complement strand
CTAATCCCCCCCCCCCCCCCCCGCTGACCTCGGGGGCCCCCGACCCCGCTGTGTGGCCCCCCCCCCCAAGCCCCGGGGGGGGAGGTGGGGTGGGGAGGGGGCCCGGGCTGGCCCCTCGCCTTTCATCTGCCGGAGACAAAGCGTGTCCCCCCCCCGTCCCCGCCCCGCTTTGTGCTGCGGGTAATGAATGCCCGACCCCGGGGCGGCGCGGGGGGGGGCCCGGCGGGTTTTCAGGCATTTTCGAGAAGCGAAGGCTGGCGGCGGGGGGGGGGGGGATGCGGCCCCTTTGGGGTCCCTGGGGTGGGATCGCATTCCTGCCCCCCCCCCGCATCCCGCCGACCCTGGGACCCCCATTCCGTGCTGGAGCCATCGGGAGGGAGTTGGGGGCGGGGGGGGGGGGGGGGCGGCTTTGTCCCACCCGAGGTGGGGGACACGCTGGCTCTTGTCTCCGCCATGGTGAATACCTGCCCGGGGCGGGGGGTGACGGGGGGGGGCCGGACACACACAGACGACTCGTTGGGCAGGTTTGGGGGCGGGGGGGGACACATTTGGGATGCTGGGACGAGGAGGCGGCGGGGGGGGGGGAGGCTCCTGGCTCAGGGGGGAGAGGAGTAAACCCCCCCCCCCCTTCCAGCCCCATTGAAGCGGGGGCTGAGCTGCCGCCCCTCTGCATCCCCCCCGGTGTTGGGAGTCCGTCGTCGCCCCCCCCCAGCACCCTCCGGGGCCACCCTGGAGGGTCCCGGGTGCCCCTGGGGGGCGTCCAGGATGGCTACGACCCCCCCCCCCCCCCATACCCGCTCATTAGGGGGTCTGGCTGACGAATTTGGGGCCAGGGAGGTGCCAGGCTTGGGGTTGGGGGGGGGCTTCACCCCTCAACACCCCCCCCCAGCTCCCTGGAAAGGGGGTTCCGGGGGGGTGTCACCGGTTCCGCGGTGCCACCTCGGTGTCCCCGGGGCCTTGTCCCCCGACGGCTCCGGCACACGGCGGCGCGGGATGGATGGGGGGGGTTCCTCTCCGGTGAGGTGGGGGGTGTCCCCTTCCTTGAGCGTCCCCCCCGCCCCCCCCCCCGGCGTGACGGGAGTGGACCCTGGTCTCGGGGGTGCCCCCCCCCCCCCCAAGCGGGGTGAAGCGGCCGCCCCCGCGGGTGACCCCGATGCCGCAACCGGGGGGTAGGTCCCCACGACCGCCGCCAGCGCTGGGAGGGGACACGGGGACACCCGACTCTTTGGGGGGGGGGTGGGGTGATGACTGTCACCTCCTGTGCGGGGTCACCCCCCCCCCCCGCCCCCACATCCCCCCTCCCAACCTCACCCCGGGGCCGACGCGCTCCGCTGGGGGGGGGGGGGGGGGCACCGTGGGGCAGGAGGCCGTGGGGCTATGGGGCAGGGGGCTGTGGGGAGGGGGGGCTGTAGGGAGAGAGACCCCCCCCCCGACCCGCTCCCCCGCGGCTGGCGGCCGGCCAGCATTGTTCTCTGCCTCCTCCTCCTCCTCCTTCATCCCCCCCCCCTCCAGCCGCAGCTGGCGCCGGACGCTTTCCTGGGCCCCACCATGGGGGGGGGGGGGGGGGGGTGTGTGGGGTGGGGGGGGTCCGACTTCAGCCCCTTCCCCCCCCCCCCCCACTCAGCACCCCCAGGCTGGGGCTCCCCATGGGCGAGGGGTTGCGTGGCTTCACCCCCAGCCCATTTTGGGGAGGGGGTGTCTCAGCGGGCAGCTGCATGTGGGGGTGGTTTATGGGCTGGAGGTTGACCCCCAGTGGGTTTTTGGGGGCGGGGGGGCGTGTCCGCCCCCCTCCCCACTCTGTCCACCCTCCCCGTGGGGCAAATGGAGGGGCTGAGGTTGTTTTGGAGGGGGGGGGGGGGGGGTGTTTCGGCCTCCATCGTGATGGGGTCCTGGGATGCTGAGGTGATGCAAAGGGTCCAGGGATGGTAATAAGGGGGTGCCGGGGGGGGGGAAAGGGGGTGAGAGGGGTGGGAAAAGGGGTGAGGGGGGCTCTGGGGGTGGGAAAAGGGGTTCTGGGGGTAACCAAAGGGCAGGGTGAGGGGCTTTGGAGACACAAGAGGTGACAGCAAGGGTTAGACCCCTATTTTAGGGGGCTTGGAGGGGTGGGAAAAGGGGCTCCGGGGGCGATGAAAGGGCAGGGTGAGGGGCTCTGGGGACACAGAGGAGACACCCCCCTCCCCTTATTTTGGGGGCTTGGGGGGGTGGGATGAGGGGCTCTGGGGCTGGGGGCAGGGAAGCCAAGATGGGGGTCTGGGGAGGATGGGACCCTGACCTCTGCCGGCGACGGCGGGGGGGGTGTCAGGGGGTCCGTGCCCTCTGTCACGGAGCTCCTGGGGCCGGGGCTGAAGCCCCCCCTGGAGCAGGAGGTGGCAGGGGAAGAGCTGGAGAGGTTGGGGGGGGGGGGCGGGGGGGGAAGGGGAGGGCAGGAGCTGGCTGCGGTCCCTGGCCCAGCCCCGCGGGTCCCCTCCCTGTTGTGCAAAGCCGGGGAAACTGAGGCACGCCCCGGCACATCAAAGCCGGGTGGCAGGAGTCACCGCCCGCGCCCCGCCGGCTTCTCCGCGGGGAGAGCGCGGGCCCCCGCCGCGGCACCGACGCAGCCCCGACGGACGCCGACTCGGGATTCGCTTTTAATGCCGTGTACAAAGTCTCCCAGAAAAAAAAAAAAAAAAAAAAAAAAGAAAAAAAAGTTTAAAATTCTTCCAAAAATAAATTAAAGGGACGGGTTCTTCCCCCCGCCACTCCCCCCCCCGCTTCTCCCCCAAACCCACCCCCCCCGTCTGTTCTGTGCAAAGAGAAAAGAGAAACCCCCTCCGCTCCCCAGGCCTGAGCCAGGCTCCAGCAAGGAAAGAAACGGGAAAAGCAAGGGACCTCGGGGGGGGGGGCCCGGGCAGCGGCACCCCACGGCGTGGGGCCGGACGGCGCCGTGGGGCAGCAGCGGGGGCGAAGGGTGGCAGTTCCCGTCCTCCCCACATCGGCTTCTGCAGAGACTTTGCCCCACCGGACCACAGCTGGGGAAACTGAGGCAGGCGGCGAGACAACCCCCCCCTGCCCCGCCTCCTCCTCAGTCCAGGGCTGCGCTGTCCCGCTGCGGGATGCGCCCGCTGGGCTACCAACGGCTGCATTTGGCTACCGAGCCCACAGCCAAGGCAGCAGCAAGTGGCTCCTCCGCCGACATGGAGATGGAGCCAGAGGGAGGATCCGGCTCCCTCAAGGGCAGGTCAAAGAGGGGCCTCGTCGCTCGGCGGGAGGGTCTGGGGGGGCCCCCAAAGTGGGGCAGCCCCCTGCCCGGCTCCCTGGGGCTTGGTGGGGGGTGGGCGAGGGAGGTGAAGTGCTGTCGGAAAGGCGACCTATGTACATCCCTGAACGTGACGGCTCTCCGAGCCCCCCCTTCCCCGCCGAGCGGCCCCCGGCCCTGCCCCGCCACCGGCTACGAGGTCTGGCACTGGACGTGTTGGCGCGAGCCGTCCTCGAAGTCGTCCTCGTGGTAGGCTTCGCCGGTGTAAGGACGGCGGCCCGACCCCCCCTGGGACGTGTAGTCGCTGAGTTCTACCTCCTCCGTGTCCTCGGTGGCCATCACCTCCTCCTGGGGGGGGAAGAAGGCCTGGAGCTGGCGCAGGCGGTCAGTGGGGAGCCAGCCGGGCTCGGGGAACTTCACCTGCGAGCGGAGAGGGGAAGATGGAAGAGCGGGATGGACACGCGGGGGATGGGGAACGGCGGCTCCTGCCCGGCCTCGGCTCCTCACCTGGAACTGCAGGATGAGTTTTCCCTTCTGGAAGGGGCTCCTGTAGACTGGCATCCCCTCATTGGGGACACACTTCAGGTCCCCAGGTCGGATAACGTCACCTGAAGAGAGAAGAGACGAGCGTCACCTCACCGCAGCCAGCACTCCCCTGGCTCCCTGCAGCCAGCACCCCCCCTGGCTCCCTGCGGGGGGAACACAGAGCCCCCCAGCCCCATCCCACCCCACCTGGCTGGGAGGAGATGAGCAGGGTCCTGTTGTCCAGGGTGCGGATGACCTGTCGGCAGCCGCACAGGGCGTCTGCCAGGCTGATCTCCCTCTTGACGATGAGATCGTCACCGCTGCGTCGGAAAACAGGGTGTTCCTTCTGATCCAGGACGATGATGATGTCTCCGGGCTCCAAGCCGGGAACCTGGTCCCCTTCCTCGTGGAAGGTGATCTTCTGCCCGTCCTTCATGCCTGCGGGGGTACACGGGGAGAGCTCAGGGCGCGGGGGCCGTTTTGGGGGTGACCCCACTCCCCCGGCGGTCCCCTCTCACCTTTATCCAGGTGAACGCTGAGGATCTTCTTCTCCCGCACGACTTTGCGGCCGTTGCAGGTGAGGCAGCAGTCCCGAGGCCGGATCCACTCGCCCTGGCCCTGACACTGGGAACACACCGTCTGGATCTGCTGGATCATGCTGGGGCCCAGCTGGTGGATGCGAACCTCCATGCCCGAGCCGTGGCACTTGGGGCACCTTCTCTGGGCGCCCTCCCGCACCCCGCAGCCTGCGGCAAGGGGAGACAGAGGGGTGAGCAGCTGGGCTGCGGCGCTGGGGAGGGCCCCCAGGCACCCCGTTGCCCCCAGCACCCACCTCCGCATTTCCTACAGATGATGTTCTTCTGCAGGGACAGCTTGCGCGTGGTGCCGTTGTAGAGGTCCTCCAGCGACACCGAGAGCTGGTGCACCACCGTTTTCCCTGGATGGACGGAGGGGAGAGCTAGGATCAGCGCCCGGTCGCTCACCACCCCCCGAGCCATGACCAGATGGATGCCGGCCACCGTGGCTTGGCATCACTGGTCCTCCACTGTGGCTGACAACTCCCCTCCAAAGCCATTCCTGTTTAATCCTCGGGAATGGCAGCACGAACAGAAAAAGCTTTAAGCCAAACTTGGCGTGAGGGCTCTGAGGAACCTCTAGCAGGGATCTCCTCGCACCTCCAAGCCCGGATCCTGCCAGCGCGGGCCGGGCATGGCTCCTACCCCAGGGCCCCTGGCCGCCCTCCGGCTGCTTATCGCCTCAACCCGGCTGGAGAGGCTCTACCTGGTCGCCGAGACGCTTCCCTCGGCCTCCTAATTGCCCTGCTATTAAATCGTGCCACTTCAGCAAGAAACGCCGTGGCGAGTCACCTTCTTCCCCGTGACCCAGGCCAAAAACATCCGTACAGTCACCGGAGTCAGCCCTGCACGCCCTGCGTCTCGCTGCAGCCTCCCCCCGAGGCTCGCGGGGAGCCGAGGGCAGCGCTGGGCTGACTCAGCCCCAGCCCTGGGGACGGCGGGGGAAAGCTGGGACAGGGACAGGGAAGGGCTCTTTGAAGAGGGGCAGATGGAGAAAGTAATGAGGATGACGAGGAACTGCGTCGGGCTTTGCCACCGCGGGGATGGAGGTGGCCCACGGGCCGTCAACTGCATGCCGGTGCCCCAAAAGCCAGCACCATGCCGTGCCGGGGTGTCAGTCCCCTCCCAGCACCCGGGGTCATGGCGGGTCTGTTGTCCCCGGTACCTCGCCTGTCCGCCCGGCCCCGCATCCGCACTCCCCCGCCGAAGAAGAGGTCGAAGATGTCCATGGGGGAGCCGAATCCGCCGCTCCCTCCTCGGTTCCCCAGGCCGCCCTCCTTCATGGCCCGCTCCCCGCCGCGGTCGTAGAGCGCCCGTTTGTGGGAGTCCGACAGCACCTCGTAGGCTTGGGAGATCTGCTTGAACTGGGGAAGGGAAAAGCGAGTGAGACGAGGGGGAAGCGAGCCGGGCGGGAGTCTGGGGGGGACTGCACCTACCCGCTCGCCCTCGCTGGGGTTCTTGTCAGGGTGGTAGCGCAGCGCCAGGCGCCGGTACGCCCGCTTGATCTCGTCCAGGCTGGCTCCCGGCCGCACGCCCAGCAGGTCGTAGTATCCCGTCTCCTTCACCATCTTCTTCGTGACGTGCTGCGAGAGGAGAGACCCGTCAGCCCCGGCCCGGGACCCTTCCCCACCCCATGACACCCCTCCCTGGTACAGGATCCCCACACCCGAGGGCGTCACCAAGGGGTTTTACTCTTGTTTTCCTCCCTGTGGAGCCACCCTCTGTCCTGCCTCAGTTTCCCCATAGCAGCAGCACCCCGTGGGGCAGCAGAAGGTCCCCTGTCCCCGTGTCTCTCCTCCCGCACCGGGCAATGTGCCGGCAGCCGATAAGCCCCACGCGGGGTGTGGGACGTGTTTATCTTGCGACATTGCGGGGAGGGGGGGACACGGGGAAGCGACCGTCCTCCTGCACCCTGCTGGGGACTTCGGGGCTGGCGGGTCCCCCCCCGGGCCCGGGCATCTCCGGGCTGGTATGTCCCCCCCACCCCCGACCCGAGCACCTCTGGGCTGGCATGTCCTGTTCCGTTCCCCCCCCGCCCTGGGCACCTCTGGGCTGGCATTTCCCCCCCCCCTTCCTGGCCCCGGGCATCTCCGTGCTGGCATGTCCCCCCCACCCCCGACCCGGGCACCTCCATGGTGGCGTGTGTCCCCTCCCCCGGGCACCCCCGAGCTCCCCCCGGGGGGACACGGGGCTTGGGGGGGGGGGGGGGAGCTGTCGGGGTGTGTGTGACATCCCGGTCCCGGGGACGGGACAGGTCGGCCGGGGGGGCAGCCAACCCCCCCCACGGGGCACCCCACAGCGCAGGTGGGGTGTCCCCACAGCCGCTGCCCGTGCGGCAGGGCCCCGCCATGACGGGGGGGGGGGGGGGGGCGGCACAGAGAGGCCTCACAGGGGGCGCCGGGCCCCCCCACAACTGCTGATAGGCCCCGGCGTCCCGGCCCCCGCTCCGGGGGGTCCTCTCAGGACCGGGCCGGTGCCCGCCGGTGCCCGCCGCCGCCGGGGGAGGCAGAAAGGGGGGGTGTCAGCCCCGGGAGGGGTCCGGGGGGGTCCGGGGCCGCCCCCACTCACCGCCGCCGACGCCGCCGCCGCTCCGCTACCCGTCTCGGAACTCTCTGGAAGCCGGGGACACGCCCCCCGCGCTCCCCATTGGCTGGGAGCCGCCCTGCCGGGCCCGCCCCCTCCGCCCCTCGCGCCGCGCCCATTGGCCGCCACTCCCTCAGCCGCCGCGCCCCCACCCCACCGCCCCGCCTCTCATTGGTTGACGGTTCTTCCGGGCCCGGTCGGGAGGCGGCGGTTTACGATTGGTTGCGATGGCTGACGGCTCCGCCCCCTCGACGGCCGCCTCCTCTCTCATTGGCTGGAGGCGGGTGGCCAATCAGGGGAAAGAGTGGGAATTCCGGGCCTCGCCGCCGTCCGGCAGGGGCGGTGTGGGCGCGCCGGGTCCGAGCCGGGTCCGAGCCGGGTCCGAGCCGGGTCCGAGCCGGGTCCGAGCCGGGTCCGAGCCGGGTCCGAGCCGGTCCGAGCCGGGTCCGAGCCGGGTCCGAGCCGGGTCCGAGCCGGGTCGTGTCACCGCGGGGGGGGGGGGCTGGCGACAGCAGGGGAGGTTTGGGGGGGGTCCATTTTCCTGCGGAGGGGGCTGGAAACAACAGGGAGGGGTTTGGGGGGGGGTGTCCCTGTCCCTGTCCCTGTCCCTGGAGGGGTGGGCGGCAGAACAGCAGAGAGGGGTTTGAGGGGGGGGGTCCCATTTTCCCTGGGGGGGTGTTTGGAACAGCAGAGAGGGGTTTAGGGGGGTCCCATTTTCCTTGGGGGGGGGGCGGGCACAAGAGCAGGGAGGGGTTTGGGGGGGGCCATGTCCCCTCAGGGGGGGGCTGGCATTATCGGGGAGGGATGGGGGGGAGTGTCTCATGTTCCTGGGGGGGGGCAGAACAGCAGAGAGGGGTTTGGGGGGGCTCATGTTCCTGGGGGGGGGGGTGGGGGCTGGAAACAACAGGGAGGGGTTTGGGGGGGGGGGGTCCTGTCTCCCCTGGGAGACAGGCAGGGAGGGATATGGGGGGGGTCCCATGTTCCTTGGGGGGGGGGCAGAACAGCAGAGAGGGGTTGGGGGGCTCCCAATTTCCTTGGGGCGGGGGGGGCGAACAGCAGAGAGGGGTTTGGGGGGGTCCCAAATTCCGGGGGGGGGAGGTAGAACAGCAGAGAGGGGTTTGGGGGGTCCCAAATTCCGGGGGGGGGAGGTAGAACAGCAGAGAGGGGTTTGGGGGGTCCTAAGTTCCTGGGGGTGGGGGACTGGTGACAGCAGAGAGGGGTCTGGGGGGGTCCCAAGTTTCTGGGGGGGGTGTCAAAACAGAGGGGAGGGGTTTGGGGGGGTCCCATGTCCCTGGGGGGGCTGGAATCTCTTTGGGAGGGGGGGCCACGACCAGAACGGAATAATCCCCCGGGGGGAGGGGGAGGAAGGCGCTGGGGGAGGGGTGCTGGGGGGGGGGTGCTGGGGGGGGGGGGGGGAGTGTGTGTCTGGGCTGGTGCCCCCCCCCCCCCCGCCTCGATGGTCACCCCTCCACCAGTCCTTCCAGACTCACTGGCCATGTTTGGGCAAGCGGCCGGGCCCGGGGGGCTGCTGGCCCCCCCCAGTGCCTAGCCCGGGGAGAGGGGGGTGGGGGGGGGTGGTCCCAGAGCCTGGAGGCCATAAATCCCCCCCCGCGCCCCCCCCCCCCCCCCGAAACCCAACCCCGGCGGGCAGTTGTCACCCCACTGGGGTTTCAGCGACCCCCATCCCACCTGCCGGGGGGGGGGGGGGGGTGGGTGGAATTTGGGCCAAATTCCTGCGGGAAGCGGCCACCATCGGCTGCTTGGTGGGAGGGGGCTGGGAGCGGGGCCAGTATGGGGTCCCCAAACTGGGAACGGGGTCCTCCAACTGGGAATGGAGACCCCAAACTGGGCCCACGGTTCCCTGACTGGGAAGGGATTTCCCAAACTGGGCGCCTGGCCCCCAAACTGGGAATGGAGTCTCCAAACTGGGAATGAGGTCCTCGAACTGGGAATGGAGTTCCTAAACTGGGAAAGGAGTTCCTAAGCTGGGCAGGGGGTCTCCAAACTGGGAATGAGGTCCTCAAACTGGGAAAGGAGTTCCTAAACTGGGCAGGGGGGTCTCCAAACTGGGCATGTGGTCCCCAAACTGGGCATGTCACTCCCAAACTGGGAATAAGGTCCCCAAACTGGGAACGGAGTCCCCAAACTGGGCATGGGGTCCCCAAACTGGGTAGGGGATCTCCAAACTGGGAATGGGGTCCCCAAACTGGGAATAAGGTACCCAAAGTGGGAACGGGGTCCCCAAACTGGGCACACAGTCCCCAAAGTGGGCACACGGTTCCCTAACTGGGAATGGATTTCCCAAACTGGACGCCTGGCCCCCAAACTGGGAATGGAGTCTCCAAACTGGGAATGAGGTCCTCAAACTGGGTACACAGTCCCCAAACTGGGCAGGGATCTCCAAACTGGGCAGGGGGTCTCCAAACTGGGAAAGGAGTCCGCAAACTGGGCACACGGTCCCCAAACGGGGCAGAGGGGGTGCATGTCATTCCCAAACTGGGAATAAACTCCCCTAACAGAATGGAGTCCCCAAACTGGGAATAAGGTCCCCAAACTGGGCAGGGATCTCCAAACTGGGAACGGAGCCCCAAAACTGGGAACAGAGTCCCCAAACTGGGAACGAGGTCCCCAAACTGGGAATAGGGTCCCCAAACTGGGCAGGTATCCTCACACTGGGAACGGAGCCCCCAAACTGGGAATGGCGTCCCCAAACTGGAAACGAGCTACCCAATCTGGGAATGGAGTCCCCAAACTGGGAATGGAGTCCCCAAACTGGGCATGGGGGTCCCCAAAGAGGGCAGGGGGGGGTCGCCGGCCATGCTGGTGACACTGGGACAAGGAGCACTGGAGCCAAGGGACGTTCCTGTCCCTTCCCGGGGCTGGATCCGGTGGCGGTGACTCAGGGCCGGCCGCGGTGGCATCCTGTCCCCAAATGGCGTCCCCTCGGCCTGGCACCGAGCCCCGGACCTCCGGTGGCCACCAGGTCTCCATCCAGGAGACCTTCAAACCCCTTCGGCCGGGGGCAGGTTTTGGCCCCAGGGGTGGGATGTGACCCCAGGACTGGGGTTGGGGGGGGACGACGGGACACCCCCACGCGCAGCTCCTGTTTGTCCCAGTGCCACCAGTCCCAGGGGACCGGCTGTGGGGCGAGAAAGGAGCTGCTTTGTCGGCGTTTCCTCCGGCTGTGAGTCACCTCCTGCGCCCGCTGCCCCACGGGGTGGGTGCTCGGGGGGGTGCTGGGGTGCCCTGGTTTGGGAGGGAGGGGGGTGTGTGTGTGTGTGTGGGGGGGTTGTCCCCCTGTCCCCGTCACCGGCTCGGCCCCATTGCAGGTGGGGAAACTGAGGCACGGGGCTGGCGGGTGGTGGCAGGAACCGGCCCAGCTGCTTCTCACGCCACAAGCCATGTCCTGGCCATATCCCCCCCCCCCCCCCCCCCCCGCTAATGATGGGTCACATCAACAGGCTGGGGCTGGGGGGGCGGGGGGGGAGGAAGGGGCTCCCGGGGTGCTGGGTGGCGGTCGGGGGGTGCCACGTTCCCCCTCTCTCCCCCCCCCCCCCCACCAGCCGCTGTGGCACAAAGGAGAGTTTTGGGGAGGTCACGGCGGGGGGGTCGGCTCTGCTGCCAGCTGGGAGTGTGGGACCCCGGGGGGGGGAGAGGGGGCACCACCTCAGGGATGGGGGGGCATGGGCCCGGGGGGGGGTCATTGCCCCAGAGATGGGGCCAGGGGGGATGCATTGCCCCGGGGATGGGGGTGCATCACCCCAGGGGGGGTTCATTGCCCCAGGGATGGGGGTACATCGCCCCGGGGGGGGGTCATTGCCCCGGGGATGGGGGTGCATCACCCCAGGGGGGGTTCATTGCCCTGGGGAGGGGGGGTGCATCACCCCAGGGGGTTTCATTGCCCCAGGGATGGGGGTACATCGCCCCGGGGGGGTGCAATACCCCAGGGATGGGGGTGAATTGCCCCGGGGGGGGGAATGTCATTGCCCTGGGGATGTGGGTACCTCACCCCGGGGGGCTTCATTGCCCCGGGGATGGGGGAGCATTGCCCCGGGAGGGGTTCATTGCCCCGGGGATGGGGGGTTACATTTCCTCGGGGGGGGGTTCGTTGCCCCAGGGATGGGGGTACATCACCTCCGGGGGGGTGCAATGACCCAGGGATGGGGGAGAATTGACCCGAGGGGGGGTGGTCATTGCCCTGGGGACGGGGGTCCATCGCCCCGGGGGGGGTTCATTGCCCTGGGGAGGGGGCAGCATCACCTGGGGACGGGGGTCCAACGCCTCGGGGGGGGTTCATTGCCCCGGGAATGGGGGTGCATCGCCCTGGGGGGGGGGTTCATTACCCTGGGGATGGGGGTTCATTGCCCCGGGGATGGGGGTTCACTGCCCCAGGGATGGGGGGCGTCGCCCCAGGGACCCCATCGCCCCCCCCCCGGCTGCTGACGGACGGCCCCAGGCGACATTCCCCGCAGGGTCCCGCCGTGGGGCTCGGCCTCAGGCATCCGTGCCCCCCCCGCCCCCCCCGATTTGGCAGCAGCTGTCGCTGCTCTGGGGCACGGGCGCTGCCGGGGGGGGGGCGCGGGGGGGTGGGGGTGTCACGGCCCAGCAGCTGGGCGAGCCCCCGAAAACGGGGCAGCGCTTATTATAGCCGGCGGGAGCTATTCCGGGGGGGGGGGGGGGGGTGTCTGACCTAGGTGAAGGGTGGGCGAGGGGGTGACCGAGTCATTCCCCAACCCCCCCCCCGCCCCCGGTATGTCCCCCCCAGGGGTGTCGCGGGAAGGGACGGTGCTGACTGGGGTGGCCTTGCTGGGGAAGCGGCGGGGGGGCGGGGGGGCGACCCCTCCCTGCCCACATCCCTGCCCTGGTCTTGTTGGGGGGGGGGACACCAGCCTGCCTCACCCATGTGCGTGTGGGGGGGGTCCCCATCGTTGCCCCCCCCATGCATGGGGCTATGTCCCCGCCATGCATCCCCCTCGGGGACACCCCCCCGGGGCACCGGTGGCCCCGGCGTGGCTCCTGCTTGCCCGCTTTTAGCATCTTTTTTTTTTTTTTTTTGGGGGGGGGGGGGGAAGAGGGGGGAGAGGGGGCCGTTCGCGCCCCTCCGCCTGTATTTTTAGTCCTTCCCTTATAAGGTTCCCATGATTTTTTGGGAGCCGGGAGCGGAATGAAGTCATCGCTGAGGTCATCCCGCCTGGTGTGTCGTCCCCCCCCCCCAACAATCCTGGCTCGGGCTCACCCCACAGGGAGTTTTTGTGTGGGCTCCATTGAAATCCCCCCCCCCCCCCTCCATCCTTCCCCCCCCCCGCCCCCTCCATCGCTCTCTCCCGGCCCTAAAGGAAACAAAACCCTTCCCCGGCTGGCGGGGTGCCAGGCTGTGGGGGGCTCTTGAAGCCCACACAACCCCCCCCGACCACCACCACCCCATGGCCACGGCCCCCGGGACCGCCCCCCCCCCCGCCCGTGCCCCCCACCTGCCCCCTGGCACACGCCTGGGTGTGCTTTCCGTCCTGGTCCCCAAAACTAGCCTGTGTGAGCTCAGCTTGGGTGGGGGGGACACAGTGGGGGGGACACCGGGGGGGTGGGTTTCGGTCTGGGGGGGGGTGCCCGGTGGGTGACTGAGCCGCAGCCCCACACGGGAGTCAGGCATGGGGGGAACGGGGGGTGCTTGGTCCGGTCGGGCTACACTGGGTGCCATTGGGGCACGCTGGGTGACGGGGGGGGGACACACGCCTAGTCCCACCAGGGACACGTTCGGTCCCATCAGGGACAGGCTCAGTCCCACTGGGGACACACGGCGTCCCATCAGGAACACCCAGTCCCTTTGGGGACACGCTCGGTCCCACTGGGGACACGCTCGGTCCCACCGGGGGGATGCTCAATCCCGCTGGGGACGCACTTGGTCCCCGGGGACATGGTCAGTCCCATTGGGGACACATTCGGTCCTACTGGGGACACAATCAGTCCCATCGGGGACACATTTCATCCCAGTAGGGGCATGCTCAGTCTCATTGGGGACACACTCGGTCCCATTGGGGGCACACTTCGTCCCTGGGGACATGCTTGGTCCCACTGGGGACACACTCGGTCTTATTGGGGACACACTCAGTCCCATCAGAGACATCCTTGGTCCCACTGGGGACACTTTCACTCCCATCAGGGGCATGCTCAGTCCCGTCGAGTACACGCTTGGTCCCATTGGGGACACTCAGTCCCATTGTGGGCACACTTGGTCCTGTTGGGGACACGCTCAGCCCCGTTGGGGACACATTTGGTCCCACTGGGGACACACTCAGTCCCATCAGGGACATGCTTGGTTCCATTGGGGGCACACTCAGCCCTGTTGGGGACATGCTTAGCCCCACTGGGGACACGTTTGATCCCATCAGGGACATCCTCAACCCCATCGGGGGCACATTTGGTCCCATTGGGGACATGCTTAGCCCCATTGGGGACATAGTTGGTCCCATCGGGGACACATTTGGTCCCACCAGGGACACGCTCAGTCCCATTGGGGACACGCTCAGTCCTGTTGGGGACACACTCGGTCCCGTCGGGGACACACTCGGTCCTGTTGGGGCCACACCTGGTCCCGCTGGGGCCAGGCTGGGTGCCATGGATGCCCACTTGCCCACACCTCGCAGCCCAGGCCCCCGGCAGCCATTCCCCCCCCCTCCCTCCCCCACCGACCCCCAGCCCTCGGCAGCCTCATCCCATCCTCCTCCTCCTCCTCGGGGTGAGGAAGGGGCTCCCCCTCCCTGTCCCCCCCCCCCCCGCCCCCCTCCATCTGTCCCCCCTCGTCGCTTTGTCAGCACGGGCTGGAATGTGGATTAATTTCGGGAGGAATGTCACCCCCCGCCTCGCTCAGCTCCTCGCCCGCCGCCGGCTCCCCCCCCGCAGCCTCCCGCCACCCCCCCCCACCCCTCGCTCTCGGGGACCACTCGGGGGGACACGGGGGGTCTCAGGGAAGGTGGTGGTGGTCGGGGGAGGGGGGGGGTGGCGGTTTGTTTTCCCGGTGCTGCCATCGGCCGCCGCCGCGCTGACGCTGCCCAGGCCTCGCCGAAGGGGCGCGCGGGGGCCGAGGGCTGATTGAACGCAGACTCGGCGCCCGATTAAACTAATCGGCGAGGTTATTTATTTTTATTATTTCTTTTCTTTTTTTTTTATTACGGTGTTCGGAGCCGTGTGATTTTAGCCTTAAAAGGAAACCGTCGCCCTTTCGGGCAGGGGAGGGGGCCGGGGGCTTCGCGCCGAGGAAAGCAGATAAACGTCGGGTCCTTATCGGTCCCTGGCTCCGAGCATCCCCGGGGCGCTGGCACGGGGACGGTTGGGCTCAATCCGGCGCGTGGGTGAGCCGAGCGGCTGGTCCCCGAGCACCCAAGGAGCCACGCTGAGCTCACCCGTGGGTGCGAGCCTGTCGGTCCCCAGGGATGCCGTGGCAGCCCGGGTCCCCTCGTCCCCTCGCCAGGGTTGACTCAGCCCTTTGCCCGGCATAAAGGAACCCATTCTCCGGCCGGGAACTGATTTATGCGGCTCTTCCCGCGCCGTCCCCACGCCCGGCCGCACAACGGGGCGATTGAGGCCCCCCTCGGCTCCCTGCAGCTCCCCCCCAGTAGCCAGCACCCTTTGGGAGAGGGGACAAAGCCGGGTCTGGCGGGGTGACGGGGTCCCCGCTGCGATGCCGGGGGTCACCGGGGCTGGGTGGCCGCATGCTGCCCCATGGGCAGCCGGCCCGATCCGGGCAGGAATAGCGGCGGGTTTTGCTGGCTCATCGCTGACGATGCTGGCACGGGGACAGGGTGGGCTGGCATCCCGTCCCGCTCCGGCCAGCCAGCCCCACCGGCACCTGGGCAAGTGCCCGGCCAGCAGCAGCATCCGCTGGACCCTGGGGATGGGGGAGCATCATTCCAGGGGGGTGCATTGCCCCGGGGATGGAGAAGCATTGCCCCAAGGTGGGGAGCATCACCCTGGGGATGGGGAGCATCACCCCAAGGTGGGGAGCATCACCATGGGGAAGGGGAGCATCACCCCAGGGGGCTGCATCACCCCAAGGGTGGGGAACGGCATTCCAGGGGGGGAGGATCACCTTGGGGATGGAGGAGCATCACCCCAAGGTGGGGAGCATCACCCTGGGGATGGGGAGCATCACCCCAGGGAGGGGAGCATCACCCTGGGGATGGAGGAGCATCACCCCAAAGCAGGGAGCATCACCATGGGGATGGGGAGCAGTGCCCTGAGGGCTGCATCGCCCCAAGGGTGAGGAACAGCATTCCAGGGGGGAGGATCACCTTGGGGATGGAGAACCATCGCCCCAGATGGGAACATCACCATGGGGATGGAGGAGCATCACCCCAAAGCAGGGAGCATCACCCTGGGGATGGGGAGCAGTGCTCTGAGGGCTGCATCGCCCCAAGGGTGGGGAACATCATTCCAGGGGGGAGGATCACCGTGGGGATGGAGAACCATTGCCCCAGATGGGAACATCACCATGGGGATGGGGAACATCACCCCAAAGCAGGGAGCACCACCCTGGGGATGGGGAGCATCACCCCAGGGGGCTGCATCGCCCCAAGGGTGGGGAACATCATTCCAGGGGGGAGGATCACCGTGGGGATGGAGAACCATTGCCCCAGATGGGAACATCACCATGGGGATGGGGAGCATCACCCCAGGGGGCTGCATCACCCCAAGGGTGGGGAACATCATTCCTGGGGGGAGGATCACCGTGGGGATGGAGAACCATCGCCCCAGATGGGAACATCACCATGGGGATGGAGGAGCATCACCCCAAAGCAGGGAGCATCACCCTGTGGATGGGGAGCAGTGCCCTGAGGACTGCATCGCCCCAAGGGTGGGGAACATCATTCCTGGGGGGAGTATCGCCCTGGGGATGGGGAGCGTCATTCCAGGGGGGTTCATAGCCCCAGGGATAGAGGAGCATCATTCCAGGGGGCTGTATCACCCCAGGGATGGGGAAGCATCACCCCAGAGGGGGAGGGGGGTACATCACCCTGGGGGTGAAGGAGCATCATTCCAGGGGGGTGCGTTGCCCCAGGGATGGGAGAGCATTGGTCTGGCAAGGGGGGGATTCATTGCCCTGGGAAAGGGGGGGTACATCGCCTCCGGGGGGGTTCATTGCCCCAGGGATGGGGGAGCATCGCCCTGGGGGGGGCCATTGCCCCAGAGATGGTGCCAGGGGGCTGCATTGTCCCAGGGATGGGGGTGCATCGTCCCGGGGGGGGTGCATTGCCCCAGGGATGGGGGAGCATCGCCCCGAGGACCCCATCCCCAACCCATGAAGACGGACGGCCCCAGGCACGATTTCCTATGGGAAAACAGCCTGGAAATGCAACCCCCCCACCTCCAGGGGAGCCCCCCCCAGACCTGCCCCCTCCCCTCCCACCCCCCACACCCCCCCGAGGCCGTGGGAATGAGGAGAGCGGGGCTGCAGCGGGTCCGGGGGGGAGGACGAGGCTTTTATTAAATTAACGTCAAGGCAGCGAATACATCGGCGTGGGGCAGCCCCCCCCGTGCGTCGGGGCTGGGGACGCCGGGGTGCCCTCACCCCCCCCCGAGGCGCTGGGTCCCGGGGTGCAGAGCGTGGGGGTCCCCAGCCTCCAGCTGATGGGGCGGATACGCTGCCGGGGCGGCGGGGGGGGAGCGTCGAAGTGGGGGGAGATTGCAGGCAAGGGGGAAACATGGGGTTTAAATTAAATATAGCCACGGCAACCACCCCCCAGAGGGGGCACAAACCGCGGCTGGGGTCCCGGAGCAAGCATGCGAATTTTTTGGGGGGGGGGGGAGGGGAGGGGGGTTTGGGAATTGGGGGGGGGGTGGGGGAAGTGAGCTCGGTGGTTCTTCACTCTGCCAAAGGGGTGCACAAAATCCACGCAAAAGGTGTTAAAAATCGTTAAGGAGACGGGGGGAGCGTTAGGCGGGGGAAGGGAGGGGGCTGGGGTTTGGAGGGGAAGGGGCTACCGAAGGGGTGTCCCCCCCCTCCCCGCTCCCGTCGCCGCCGTCACTCGTCCCCCGAGGACCAGGGCTCCTGCTCGGCTCTCAGCCGACACGCCGGCGGCTGGTCGGGCGTGAGGCGCAAGACGTCGTCCCCCAAAGAGGACGGCACGGGGATGGCGTCGGCCCCGCCGTGTTTGCCGCAGGGGGTGGCATCGGTCAGCTTGGCGGCGGCATCGGCGGGGGGCCGCGGCTGCGTGCCCCCGCTGGGCTCTGCGCTCTCATCGGGGACCTCCTGCGCCGGCCACGCGCCGGCGACGCCGTTGGGCACCTCCTCGGTGAATTCGGCCAGGTCTTCCAGGCTGGCCTCCCGGTACAGCCCGTTGGCGGCCCCAGCCAGACCCTCCGGCCCCGGAGCCGCCTCTGCTGGTGCCTCCTGCACCGTCGGCTCCTCCTCGCTGGACGAGGCGGGTGAAGACTCTTCCTCGGCATCCCCGGGGAGCTGGGACCCGCTGGCATCCCGTTGCCCGCCCTCGGCCGCCTTCACCCCCATCACCAGCTCCTGGTTGAACTCCAGGGCTTGCTCGACTATTTCCAAAATATCCGAGTCTTTCACGACGTCCGCCGGCACCTTTGCGGAGGGATCGGCCGCCTCTGGGCTTTCTTTAATCATCTCTGGAAAAACTCCCTGCTCCGGCGCGGAGCCCGGCTGAGGCAGGTCGGCCTCGGGGGGCTCCTCATCCCTGTCTGGGGGGGGACTGTCGCCGGCTGGTGCTTCCTCCTCCACAGCTGGCTGCTCATCCGCCGTCTGCGCCGCTTGGTCGGGCAGCGGAGAAACCGGCATCACCCGGGCTTGGAGCCCTGCCGGAGGGATGGACGCAGCCACGTCCTGGTGAGCCGTGCTGGGATCCTCCTCCTCTTCTTCCTCCTCTTCCTCCTCTTCCTCCTCCTCCTGCCCCACCGGCCCTGGGAGCGTTTCGACTCTGCCGCCATCGCTCTCCAGCTCGACCGCGCCATCGAGCTCCTCGTCCGATTCAGCAGCCAAACTCTCCCGCAGCCCGGAGCCTCCGGCTAATGACCCCGCGGTCCCGGGGGAGACGGGATCCGCCTCGGGAACAGCGGGGCCTTCCTCCAGCTCGGCGGTAAAACCCCCAGCATCATCCTCATCCTCGTCCTTTGGCATCTCGGCTTCTTCTGTGGGCATCTTCGCATCTTCATCCACTTCACCAACAAACGCCTCGAAGTGCCCTTCGTCCTCTGGCACCGGAGATGCTTCTCCGGGAGCTTCCAGCTCATCTTGGCCGGCTTCGGTTGCTTCAACTTTAATTTCTTCAAAGTCCTCGGAGATCTCGGCTTCCTCCGAGCTGGAAACCTCTTGGTTGGGAGCAGAGACCATGAAATAACCTTCCTCCTCCTCGGCACCCTCTGCCGCGGGGGCTACCTCCGTTCCTTCCTCCTCTTCGCAGCTCTCTGGCACGGTGGGAGTTGGCGGCTTGTCCTTCCCTTCCAGCCACCCTTCATCCTCTGGAGTTATTTGGGATGTGGGGCCTGTCTCGGTGGTTTCCTCAGTCTCCGGAGGGTTTTGGCTGGGTGTGACCGCAGCCAGCGTCTCCCCATCGTAGAGGCGCAATGGCGTGCTGTCCGGCAGCGTGTCCTCCAGCTCCACCCTCCTGCCTGTCCCCGGCGCTGGCTCTGGCTCTCCCCATCGCCCATCCTCCTCCTCCTCCTCCTCCTCCTCCTCCCGCTCACCGCTCTCGGTGCCGTCACCCGGCGCCTGCTGCGGTGCGGCGGGGACGGTGCCGCTGCTGCTCTCCCGCTGGCCTGCCTCCAAGTCGAGCTCCTCATCGGCATCCTCATCCTGCACCTCCCATGGCTCCTCCGCAGCCTCGGCCGGCTCCTGGCTGTCCCCTTGCCCGGGGACATGGATGGGTGCTGCCTGGTCAGGCTGCCCCACGGTGTCCTCCTGCTCATCCCCTGCCAGCCCCGGGGCCGGCTCAGCGCCCGGCGGTGGCTGCTGCTGGCTCGTCCCTCGGCTCTCGGCAGCTTCTTCGTCATCTTCCCGGGTTTCCTCCAGCTCTGCCGGCGACACGCTGCTGTCTCTCTCTTCGCTTTCCAGCCCTCCTGCGCTTCTCGGGGTGTCATCCGCCCAGGCTGGCTCTTCCGTCCCCAGAGCCCCCTCCGTGTCCTCTGCTGTCACCTCCCACTCCTCTGGAGGGGGCTTTTGGCTGCTGCCCTCATCCCTCCCACCCCAGCGCTCCTCTCCCGGCTCCGGCTGCTCCTCCTCCCGCGTCTCTTCCCCAAAGCCGGTTTCCTGCAGGTCCTCGGGCTCCTCCTGCCCCAGGGCTTCTGGTCCCGCAGCCTCTCCTGCCCCGGGGTCTTCTCCTCCCAGCGCCTCCCCGCTGGCCTCTCCCTTTTCTCCCTCACCTTCTTCTGCTCTGCCTGGGTCCTCCCCTCCCATGGCATCTTCCACAGCCCCCGACGAAGCCTCTTCTGCTGGGGTGGCCTCATGGATGCTCAAGGGCTCCTGCTCCAGGCACGGCTCCTGCTCCGGGCACGGCTCCTGCCGCCTTTCCTCCCCTGCAGCCAGGTCCATCTCACACACGGGCATTTCCCGCTGCTCAAACTTTTCCTGCTCCCCATCAATGAAGTCCTCTTCCGGGTGACTTTCCATGGGCAAACCCGGGTGGCTTTCCACGGGGACAGCAAAAGCAGCTTCGATTTCTCTCTGCGGGGACTCCCCTTCTCCCGCATCCATCCCTTCGCCCTGGAAATCGCCATCGTCGGGTCCCCTCTCCTCCTCGTCCTCCGAGGGGTGTGATGCTTCCGTGCTTGGGGCATCCTCCTCATCCTCTGGCTCTTCCTGGCTGGCCCCAGTCTGGCCAGGGCCACTGGTGTCCTCTTCCTGGGCCACCACTTCTGGTCCCCCTGGGCTCAGCACAGCCGGCATCTCCTCCTCCCACACTCCCGGCTCTTCCGGGCTCGGGGAAGCCGCCGCGCCGCAGGGATGCGATCCCGCACCCAGCCCCTGGAGCACGCCTTCCCCAGCCCTCTCCTCCTCTTCGGGGGCTTCGCCATCCCCGCCACCCTCCGAGGGGTCTTGCCCTTCCCCGGCCCCTCCGCGAGCCTCTATGGGGGGGACGGGGCTGGGGGGACGGGCATCTGGGGGGGCCCACGCGGCGCCGAGCGGGGGCTCTTCTTTGGGCTGAGCATCGTCATTCATTTCCTTGAGAGCATCCTCCAGCGCCTCGCTGACCAGCCGGGCTGGGTACCGCAGGCTGCGGGTGGGCACCGCTCCTGGGGGCTCGGCGCCAGCATCGCGGGTCTCCGCCGCGGCTCTGGGCACAGGATGCTCCTTCCCTTGGCTCATCTCACCCCCGTCTCCCCCTGGCCAGGCAGGACCCTCTCCCCCCGGGCTCCCCGGCTCCGGTGGCACGGGGCTGGGGGGGTCCAGGGAGAGAGAAGGGGCTTTGCCGGGCTGCGAGGGGCTCGGCGTGGGGCGGCCGGGGGCACCCGGCTCCTTGGCTTGCGGTGCCGTGGCATGGAGGACGGAGCCGATTTTCTGGAGCTCCCTGGGGCTCTGGATTTTGGGTGTCAGAGCGTCGCTTCTGGTTTTTGCCGGCTGCCCCCTCCCCTCCGCCCGGGGGAAGACGGAGGGGCTGGTGCGGTGGTCCCGGGGCAGCAGCCGCCTGGCCTCGGCGCTCGCCGCCGCCAACTTGCTGCCCCCGCTCACCTCCAGCTTGAGATCTGCAACGAGCGAGGCGGGGAGCGCCGTCAGCTTGCCAAAAAGCCGCTCTCTGGGCTCCCTCCATCCCTCCCCGGCCGCCCGGGGTGGGGGCCTCTCGCTGCCCGCTGCCCCCTCTCCTATTTTTAACCAGCCCCTTCCTGGCAAAGTGGGAAATTCCTCACTGGAGCTCAACTGATGCTCCGGCGCCGCGCGGGGACGATGCTCCGGCGCGGTCAGGTCTTGCTGCTGGGTTGGGGTTGGGGGGGTGGACGGAGAAGTCGGGGGGGGGGGGGAGAGCGTGGGTGCCAGGCTTTCCTTGGTGGTTTTTATTTGGAGGAAAACGAGAAACGCTCGGCCTGTTACGACAACCCCCGCGCTCCGGCTGGGCACGCGGCTGCCCTCCCGGCCTCCCCGTGAGGGGGAGGAATGGAAGAGAAGAGGCGAAGCGGCAGATAAGCCCTTATCTGCGCGGCGGCGGCGGGTGGCGAGGCCCGTGCCAGGACACCCCCCCCACCCCCCCCCCGCCGCTGCCCGCTGTTCGCACCTTCCTATCGCGGCCAGGAAAACGCTCGTGTCTATATTCAGCCTCATCCCCCCCCCCCAACCCCGCCACCTCCGGCTACCCCCAGCACCCCCGGCCCCCAAGGGGGGGATGCGGTGGCCAGTGCTCCCTTACCTCGCAAGCCGTTGGCCAGTTTGTATTCCCCGGCTGGCATCTGCAAGCGGGTGCTCTCCGCTTCCAGCAGCGTCCTGCGAGGAGAAGGAGCGGGGTGGGTGCCGGGGGGGGGGGGGGGGGGGGGTGCGTTGTGGAGGTGGGGGGGGGGATGCTCCCCGTGCCCCCCCTCGCCCTCCGCCCCCAGCACACCCCGCGGGGCTATGGCGGACGCTTTGCAGGGAAACTGAGGCACAAAGGGGCTCCGGATGGTTTTGCTGCCGGTTCCATGCCCGGGGGGGGGGGGGGGACGGGACCGCGGGGGGGGGGAGCGGAGCGGCCCCCCCTTGCTCCTGTCTCCCCTCCCATCCCCCTGTCCCCAGGATTAGTGTCCGCGCCGGGTGACATCATGCTCCGGCGGGGAGGCCCCTCGCCTGGGCTGGGGACAGCCCCTATTCTCATGCTAATTGTCCCCCCAGTCCCCTGGCAACCTGCCTTTGTCTGGGGCCATCTGGAAGGGCTGGAAGGGCTACACAAGACCCCCCTTGTGCCCGAGACCCCCCCCCGCTTGTACCCAAGACCCCCCTTCTTTTAGCCAAGACCCCCCCCTACCATGCGCCCACCGCCGTTGCAGGGGTCGTCCCCAGCTCCCTGCGTGGGGGAAGTGGCTGGTCCCCAACCTGGTCCCCAACCTTGTCCCCAACCTTGTCCCCAGCCTTGTCCCCAGCCTTGTCCCCAGCGGGGACCTCACCTGTAGGTGGCCACTTCCAGGCTGAGGGACATCTTGAGGTGCATGAGCTGCTGCCGGTCCTCCAGCACCTGGGCGATCTGTCCCCGCAGGCTCTGCTTCTCCTGCTCCAGCGCCTCCATCGCCAGCTGCGGGGCGGGGGGGGACAACGATGGGACACATCAGGGACACCTCAGCCCTGCTGTCCCTGCCGGACATGGGACCGCGCTGGTGGCTCTTGTTTCCGCCTGGCGCCCCGTGGGATGCTGCGGGGGTTCGGGGTGGGGTGGGCTGGGGGGGGCTGAGGATGGGGAGTTGGGGGGGTGAGGAGAGGAGTGGGGTGAAAAGCGAGGGGGAGGCGGGTGCCGGAGGAGGGAGGAAGGGCCGGGGGGATTCGGGATTGCAGGACACCGGGCTGGGAAAGAAGCATCTTTTGGGTGAGTGACCAGGACGGTGGCACCCTCGGCTCCGTGACCAGTGACCGGGGTGGTGGCACCCTCTGCTCCGTGACACCCTCGGCTCTGTGACACCCTCGGCTCCGTGACCAGTGACCGGGGCCGTGGCCCCCTCTGCTCTGTGATCGGTGGCCGTGGCCGGTCCCCGGACCTGGAAACAAAGAGGGACCCTTCCCCGGGGCGGCATCCGTGCCCTCCCCGGCATTTCCAGCCCCATATTTCCACCCCCCTACCCGGGCTCCAACCCCCCCCTCCCTCCCGCAACCTCCCTCCGCTGAATTACTTTTGCAGCTGTTGGGTTGCAGCTGCAGCGAAGTCGGTCGGAGTTTAATTCCTCCCCGCGCCCCCCCCCCGCCCTGCTGCCTGCACCCAGACTTGGGGCTGGGGGGGGGTGGGGGGTGGGGGGCAGCAGGCGGGGGCTGCCGTCCCCCCGGGGGTCTCTGGATCCCACGGGGACGTGGAGCAGCATCCCCGGGCAGGGTGGTGGGGGAGGACCCGGCTGGTGCTGCTCCCCTGCAGCAGGGTGGCTCCGGGTCCCTGTTGCGAGGGGGAAAAGGGTGTCCCTGAGCCACCCCCCCGCCCCCCCCCGCCCTTCCTCCCACCCTCCCCAGCTTCCTCTCCATCTGCAGCTCATCCAGGGCCACCCTCCCTCCCTGCCCCGGGGTTTTCTCCCTCTGTCTTGCCTCCCTCCTACCCATCTCCCCCCTCCCTTTGTGGGCGGTGGGTGCCCTGAACACCCCCCCAGGCACCCCCAGCACCCTGCTCTCCCCCTCCCCAGGGGACCGGCTCCCCCCCGCAACCGCCTTCACCCACCTGGAACTTCTCCGCCTCCCCGCGCTGCTCCTGCCACTGCCGGGCCAGGTTCTCCTCCAGCATCTCCTTCCGCGCTTTGAGCCCCACCAGGTCCTTCTCCAGGTGCTGGAGCTGCAGCTGGCTCTGCTGGTTGTCCTCCACCGCCTTCCAGAGGTTCTCCTTGGCCTGGCAGAGGGAACCTTCCAGCTGCGACACCTCCGTCTTGTAGGTCTCCACCGCCCCTTTCCAGATCTCCGAGAGCCTCTTGGAGTAGTCCTCCACCTCCACCGGCTGGAAAGCCACCGGAGCGCATCGGAAGCTCTCCAGGCTCTGCGAGAAGCTCGCAATCTCCTGGTCCAGCCCCGCTTTCTCCTCCTCGTGCACCTCCAGCAAGGCTTCCACCTCCTTCTCCAGCTGCACGGCTCTCTCCTTCAGCCAGATCTGCGCCCTCCTCTCCTCCTCCAGCTCCTTCCTGCTCAAGGAGAGCTGCTTCTTGGCTTCTTCTCGGGCCGCCTGCTCCTTCTGGCACCTGCTTTTCACCTGCTGGACCTCCTCGTAGAGGTTGTCCCTGGCCAGCTCAGCCGTGCACTTCTCCCTGAAGGCGTGATCCAGCGCGTCCCGCAGGGCTCGCAGCTCCTCCTCGTACTTGGCCCGCCACGAGTCGCCGGCGGGGCTGCCCTTGGCGCTCTGGATTTCGGCTCGCAGCACCTCGTTCTCCTCCTCCAGGAACTTGACGCGGGCCAGGTAGGCCTCCAGCCGCTTGTTGAGGTCCCACATCTGCAGGGACTCCTCGCCCAGGGCTCTCGCCCCAGCGAAACTTTCCATGCTCAGCATCGGGGCTGCTGACGGAGGATGCCGGGGCTCAGATGCCGGCGTTGCCGGAGGATGCCGGAGGATGCCGGAGGCTCTGGAGAAGTGGGAAAGCACAGGGAGGGAAGCGAATGGCTGGGAGCGGAGGGGAGCGCAGCTATTCATACTCAGCCGGGCGAGTGGGAGGCCCCTGAGACCCGGGCGAGCAGCTGGGCTTAACTCTTCCGCAGCCGGGGCCGCTTCCAGCCCCACGTGGGCTCGACGCCGGATGGGATTTCCCAGCCCTGAGGAAGGGCAAAGTGTTTCTCTGCACTTCGGGAGGGTGGTTTGAGGACTTGGATCCTGCCCCCAACGTGGCTCGGCTGGGAAATCCACACACACACACACCCACACACACACCGGCAAAGCTGGAGCGCCATGTGGGGTGCTGTGGGCCTCGGCACGGAGGGCGGGGGGGTGTCCAAGGGCGGGTTGGCAGATGCCCGTCCTGGTGGGCTTGGCTGCGGGCATCCCTCCCCGGTGGTACGCTGGCCCCGTGCCACTCCGAAACCCCGGGGGCCACGGGAACCCAGACGGAGCCCTTGGATGTTCTCCCAGTCTCGGGAGGGGTGATGGTGGCACTGGGGACACCCGGTGCCCCTCGGCTCCCAGGGCAGTTTTGGGCTCAGCACAAGCCGTGGCCTTGAATCCAGGCACGGGGGGATGGCGGGGGGCACTAGGGCGTCATCTCAGCCGACCCCCTTCCTCCCCCCCCGCCCCATCCTCGGGGTGCTGCATCCAGCTGCGCGCAGCTGCCATCCTCTCTCTTTCCAGATGTGCGGGACGGCGGGAGCCCGAGGGGGGACTTTCACCCGCAGCCTCCGAAACTTGGCCAAGCGCCGGCTCAACATTTGGTTTCGTTCACAGCTTTCACCCGCGCGGCCGAGCCGTCATGGCTGGGGGGGGGAATGCGGGTTATGAATCGCTTCGCGGGGAGCGTTTGGGGATTATTATTTTTTATTTTTCTCTCTTTTTTTTTTCCCCCCCTCCAGCTGATTTAGAAGGGGGCGGGGGGAGGGCAGCGGGCTGGCCAAGGTTTAAAAATCCAAACCGGGGAGGTTTCTGTGAACAAAAGAGGCAGGAAAACATCGTTTGGGGAGAGATTTGTTGCAGCATTTTTCTCCCCGTCCTCCCTCTCCCGGAGGGATGGTGGTTTTCCCACGGCGGGGGGGGGGGGGGGGGGGGGGGGGGGTGGGGCGGGGGGGGGGGCTGTCCCCCGCTCTGCCCTCCCCAGGGCAAGGAGGAGAAGGGTAAATGTCCCCTCCCGAGCCGTCGCCGGGGCCAGCTCCTCCGGAGAGACGAGCAACAGTCCCCTCTGCTGGCAAAGGCCACCCAAAACCACCCAGAGCCATCCCCGAGCTCCTTCCAGCTTTACACCATCCGGGAGCTGGCGGGGTCCCAGCGTTCCCCCCGAACCCCCCCCTCCTCCCCCCCCCATCTGGGAGCAGCAATAAAAGGGTCCCTTTGGACCTTGGCACGGCAGGGAGCGGGTTTTGCCCGGACTCTGCCCATCCCAGCGCCTGGTTGGGGGGAGTGGGGGGGGTGGAGGGGGGTGGGGGGGGGACACCCCCGGCCTGGGGGTCCCCGAAGGCATCGGCTTCCCGGCTCATCTCCGGCCAGACATCCGGCTGGCTCCCCGGCCCCGGCCCCGGCTCCGCTTCCCCGCTCGCAGCCGGGACTCAGACGCCGCTCGGCGGCCCGGGGAGCGCCGGGGTCGCGTTAATCCACCCGCCGGGGCCGCGGTTAATCCACCGCCGGGGCCCCAGAGCTCACCGGCGGCGGGGTGGATGGAGCCTTGCCGTGCGCCTTCTCCCTCCTGACTCCGCGGCTTCTTCACACACCCTCCTCTTCTTCATCCTCCTCTTCCTCCTTTCACCCTCCTCCTCCTTCTTCACCCCCCTCCTCCTCCTTCATCCTCCTCCTCCTTCATCCTCCTCCTCATCCTCTTCACCCTCCTCCTCCTTCTTCACCCTCCTCCTCCTTCTTCACCCCCTCCTCCTTCTTCATCCTCCTCCTCCTCCTTCACCCTCCTCCTCCTCCTCCTTCACCCTCCTCCTCCTTCTTCACCCCCCTCCTCCTCCTTCATCCTCCTCCTCCTCCTTCCCCCTCCTCCTTCTTCATCCTCCTCCTTCATCCTCCTCATCCTCCTTCACCCTCCTCCTTCTTCATCCTCCTCTCCTCCTTCACCCTCCTCCTCCTTCTTCACCCCCCTCCTCCTCCTTCATCCTCCTCCTCCTTCATCCTCCTCCTCATCCTCTTTCACCCTCCTCCTCCTTCTTCACCCTCCTCCTCCTCTTCACCCCCTCCTCCTTCTTCATCCTCCTCTTCCTCCTTCACCCTCCTCCTCCTTCTTCATCCTCCTCCTCCTTCTTCACCCTCCTCCTCCTCTTTCTTCACCCTCCTCTTCCTCCTTCACCCTCCTCCTCCTTCACCCTCCTCCTCCTCCTCCTTCACCCTCCTCCTCCTTCATCCTCCTCCTCCTCCTTCATCCTCCTCCTCCTTCACCCTCCTCCTTCTTCACCCTCCTCCTTCTTCATCCTCCTCTTCCTCCTTCACCCTCCTCCTCCTTCTTCACCCCCTCTCCTCCTCCTCCTCCTTCTATCCTCCTCCTTCATCCTCCTCCTCCTTCTTCATCCTCCTCCTCCATCCTCCTCCTCCTTCACCCTCGCCTCCTCTTCATTCTCCTCCTCCTCCTTCATTCTCCTCCTCCTCCTCCTTTCCATAGCGCACCCACTCCGGAGCCGGCCGTCCCCTCTGCCTGGCTGCTCGGCTGCTCCACCAGCTCCCAGTTTCCTCCTCCCGTTGGGTGCCCGTGGGGTGACTGGGTGCCCCAGGGCTGCCCAAGGGCCACCAGCCCCCAATATTGGTGTCTGCCACAAGGCGGCCCTCGGTGCCCGCGGCTACGTCGGGAAGCGCCAGGGGATGGAGGTTTGCTTCCTCCCTGGCCTTGCTCCCCTCTTCCTCCTCATCCCTTTGCTTTGCCTTTCCCCACTGTCTCCCAGTCCCCGCTCCCTCAGCCAGTGCCGGGGCTCGCTGGGACAGCCCAAATCCTGCAGGGAGGACTGGGCATCCCCAGGGGGACAGAGGGATCACAGCACTTCCCTGCCTGGGGGAGGCTGGGGGCAGAGCTGGGGGGGCACCCCGGGGTGGGGGGGTCTGTGTATCCCTTCCTTCTGCGGGGTGCTGGGGTTGGGAGTCACGTGGGATG